>NW_027666675.1:0-39239 GCF_963455335.1 Martes martes
CTTTTTTTTTTTGATATATTAATATTGAACATTGGGTTCGGGTGTTGTCAGCCTGATCTGTTTTTTTTTTTTTTTTAAGATTTTATTTATTTATTTGACAGAGATCACAAGTAGGCAGAGAAGCAGGCAGAGAGAGAGGAGGAAGCAGGCTCCCTGCAAAGCAGAGAGCCTGATGCAGGGCTCGAACCCAGGACCCTGGGATCATGACGTGAGCAGAAGGCAGAGGCTTTAACCCACTGAGCCACCCAGGCGCCCCCGATCTGTTATTTATAACAGTTTTTTATTTAACAGTTTCAGCAGTCACTGATCCAAATTACATTTTTAGATGATCTCATTGTCTTCTTTGTGGGCTTTGGAAGGTTGAGAATGGAAGCAGGGAGACCAGTTAAGAAGTTGTTGTAACAATATAGGCAGAGAAGATACTGGTCTGATCTTAGATTAGGAATGGCACCAGAAGTAAAGAGAAATTAGGTAGACTTGAGATATAACTTGGAGTTATATACAACAAGAATTATTAATAGATGTTCCATGTGGGGCAGAGAACTTGGAATGGGGCTCCTACATTGTGAGCTTGAGTAGCTAAATCGATGGTGATGTCATTTACTGGGATAGAGGTAGACTTAGGGAGAACAGAGAACAGGTTTGGAGATGGTATTGGTGTTACGTTACATATGTCAGATTAGAGATACCTTCAGGATATCCATGGGGGAGATGTTTAGTAGGGCAGTTGAATATTTAGGTTTGGAATGGTATAGGTCAAAGATGGTATAGGCTAGAGACAAACATTTGAGAGTTGTCAGTGTAGAGATGTTTGTTTGTTTGTTTGTTTTAAGATTTTATTTATTTATTTGACAGAGAGAGTTCACAAGCAGGCAGAGAGAGAGAAGGGGAAGCAGACTCCCCACTGAGCAGAGAGCCCAACTCGGGGCTCGATCCAGGACTCTGGGATCATGACCTGAGCTGAAGGCCGAGGCTTTAACCCACTGAGCCACCCAGGCGCCCCCAGCGTAGAGATGTTTTAAACTGTTGAGAATGAATGAAGACAATTAGAAAGTGTGTAGTCCAGAGAGAAGGAAGATATTCAGCATTTAGTGATTGGATAAAGGAGGAAGAGACTGAGCTAGAGATCAGAGGAAAGCCAAGGAGAGTATTCTGTTGTAAAAGCAGAATGGGGAGTGCAGGCAATTGAAACCCGTTTTCTGAGACACTTGTGGTACTATAACTTACAGTGGTTATTGTTTCCTAATCGTCAGTTACTAATTTATCTGTTACATATGACCGTGGTCATTGTTAGATATGTAAGAAGGTAAAACTAAAACCATTCAGGAATCCAGAGTCCTCTTACTCATTGTTTTAATTAGAATAGGGAAGGATATAGCTTCAAGAGAAAAGAGGAACTTTGGTATAAGAAGCTACTTAATATGAATCAGTATTTTTGTGCGTGAAAATCTATGGTGTAGTGGGTTCTTTGTGAACTAGTTGGTTTACTGAAGAAAAGCCCCACAAATGAATTTTTTTAATGAGATAACGGTATAAAGTTTTGGCTTTCCTATCATTGTTTGCCACATAAGAATGGAAGGGTTTTTCATCCTTTATGTGAATTTAGAAGCAGAAATTTCAGATTTTGGAATACATGTAATCATAAAAGTGAATTGAAAAATTTGAATAGCCATTTGAATATATGGCTTTCTTTGAAAGGAAAAAAAAAAGTGAAGGGATTTCATTATGATAATACAAGTTTACAGTTCATATCTGAAACCTTGGGGACCAGCTATGTTTTGGAATTCTGAATAGGTCAGATTTTAGAAAAGTAATGGTCATAAACCATGTATGATGCAACAACTCCAGGTGGGTCTGGGGCTGCACCTTATAATCAAGCACATTAACATTTTTGCAGTTAAATATATGCAAATTCACAATGCTTGAAGTAAATACAATAAATAGCCTCATGTCAGTTCACATGTTTTGCCATAAACTAAGTTAAAATCAGTTTAGATTTTGCTACCAAATGAATTTTAAAAGACAAAACAATTTAAAGAAAAGTTAATACCTGTTCTTCTCAAACTATTCCAAAAAAAAAAATTAAAGAAGAGGGAAGCTTCCATATCCATTCTATGAAGCCAACATCACTCTGATACCAAAACCAGACAAAGACACTACAAAAAAAAAAGAGAGAGAGAGAGAGAACTATGGGCCAGTATCTCTAATGAACATAGATGTAAAAATCATCAACAAAATTTTAGCAAATCGAATCCAACAATAAATTAAAAATCATTTACCATGATCAAGTGGGATTTAGCCCCACTAAGCATGGGGGTGATCTAAGAGTGGTTCAGTATTCACAAATCAATCAACATGGTACATCACATCAACAAGAGAGTTTAAAAACCATATGATCAGGGGCTTCTAAGTGGCTCAGTTGGTTAAACGTCTGCCTTTGGCTCAGGTCATGATCTCAGGGTCCTGGGATCAAGCCCCACATCAGGCTTTCTGGGAGCCTGCTTTTCCCTCTCCCATTGCTGTTCTCCCTACTTATACTCTTATTCGAGGTCATGCTCTCTCAGATAAGTAAATAAAACCCTATGATCATTTCAGTAGACACAGAAAAAGCATTTGACAAGATACAACATCCATTTTTTTTTTAAAGATTTTATTTATTCATTTGACACAGAGAGAGAGAGAGAGAGAGAGAGATCACAAGTAGGCAGGCGGAGGGGGGGAGAGGGAAGCAGGCTCCCTGCTGAGCAGAGAGCCTTATGTGGGGCTTGATCCCAGGACCCTGGAATCATGACCTGAGCCGAAGGCAGAGGCTTTAACCCACTGAGCCACCCAGGCGCCCCTACAACATCCATTTTTGATAAAAACTCTCAACAAAGTAGGTTTAGAAGGAACATACTTCAACATAATAAAAGCCATATGTGAAAAATCCACAGCTAACATCATACTTAGTGGTGAAAAACTGAGAGCTTTTCCCTTAAGATCCAGAATAAGAAAAGGATGTCTACTCTCACCACTTTGATTCAACATAGTATTCGAAGTCCAAGAAAAAGAAATAAAAGGCATCTAGACTGGTAAGAAAAAAATTAAACTTACCCTGTTTGCAAAATAATGTGATACTATATATAAAAACCTGAAAGAAAAAAAAAAAAAACTGAAAGATTCCGTCATACTACTACTGATAAATGAATTCAGTCATAGCACTAGTGACAAATGAATTCAGTAAGGTTACAGGATACAAAATCATTGTACAGAAATCCATTGCATTTTTCTATACTAATAATGAGACATCAGAAAGAGAAATTAAGAAAATAATCCCATCTACAGTTGCACCAAAAATAATAAAATACCTAGTATTAAATGTAGCCAAGGCAGTGAAAGAGCTATACTCTGAAAAACTATAAAACATTGATGAAAGAAATTGAAGGTGACACAAACAAATGGAAAGATATTCTGTGCTCATGGATTGGAAGAACAAATATTGTTAAAATGTCTGTGCTCTTCAAAGAAATCTACATATTTAATGCAGTCCCTTTCAAAATACCAACATTTTTCATAGAACTAGAACAAATAGTCCTAAAATTTGCATGGAACCACAGAAGTCCCCAAAGAGTCAAAGCAGTCTTGAAAAAGAAGACCAAAACTGGAAGTATCACAGTCCCAGATTTCAAGATACACTATAAAGCTGTAGTGATCAAAACAGTATGATACTGGCACAAATAGACACATAGATCACTGGAACAGAATAGAGAGCCCAGAAATCCATGATTATAGTCAATTAATCCTTGACAAAGGAGGCAGGTATATGCAATGGGAGAAAGATAAGTCTCTTCAATAAATGGTGTTGGGATAACTGGAAAGCTACATCCAAAAGAATGAAACTGGCCCACTTTCTTAGACCATACACAAAAATAAACTCAAATGCAATAAGGACCTACCTAAAAGTGAGATCCGAAACCGTAAGAGTCGTAGAAGAGCACAGGCAGTAATTTCTGTGATACTGGCCATAGCAACATTTTTCTCAATATGTTTGCTAAGACAAGGGAAATAAAAGCAAGAATAAACTATTGGGACTACATCAGAATAAAAAGCTTATGCAGAGCGAAACAGTCAACAAAACTAAAAGACAACCTACGGAATGGGAGGAGATATTTGCAAATGACATATCCAAGAAAGGGTTAGCATTCATTAATATACAAAGATTACTCAACCATAAAAAGGAATGAAATGTTGCCATTTGCAACAACATGGATGGATCTGGAGAGTACAATGTTAAGTGAAATAAGTCAGAGAAAGACAAATGTCATGATTTCCTCCTATGTGGAATTTAAGAAACACAACAAAGGAACAAAGAAAAAGACAAACCAAGAAACGCTCTTAACAATGAAAACAAACTGATAGTTACCAGAAGGGAGGTGAGTGGGGGGATGGATGTAATAGGTAAAGGGGATTAAAAATACACGTATCGGGATGAGTACTGAATAATGGATAGAATTATTGAATCACTATATTGTACACCTGAAACTAACACTGTATGTTAACTATGCCGGAGTTTAAAAAAAAAAAAAAAAACATGCTAAAGCTGGACTCTTAGAATTTATTGGCTTTCAGGCATTGCAGATAAGGGATTATGGGCCAATCATCTCTCAGTGCTTGCTGAGAACAGTGTGTCATTATTATATGAATACAACAAAAGGTATTCATATACCTTCTACTTGGGCTTCTTTTTATTTCTTAACATCTGCCCTATCCCACACCCTTCCTCCATCTCTCTTCTTCCCTTCTCCTCCATTTCCCTCTTTATTTCCATCTCCTCCTCCATTCTGTCACCGTCACTTCTTCCTCCCCATCTGTTATCTCCATCTTTCTCTCCTACTCTTACCAGCTACTCTCCTTTTTCTCTCCTCCTTTTCCATTTCCATCATACACATAACATATACAGCTTGCCTCTTTATTAATTTTTATCCTTTAGTACTTTTTAATAAGTTCATCTTATTTATTTTCTGCACCAAACCATAGTAATTTCTTTTTGAAACATTGGAATAAGAACAAAGGTGTCAGTATAATCATGCTTTCTGTATTTAATCCTTTTTATTCAGTAAATATTAAAGTACCTACTTAAAGTTCAGGTGATTTTTTTCTGATTTATCTTCCAGTTCACTTGAGCTGTATCTAATCTGTCGTGCCTGCCCACTGAATTTAAATTTCAGTTATTATATTTCTAGAAGTTCTGTTTGGTTGTTTTTTAAAAATCTGAAACTTTGGGGGGCACCTGGGTAGCTTAGTCTGTTGAATGTCCGACTCTTGATTTTGGCTCAGGTCGTGATCTCAGGGTCCTGGGATTGGGCCCTGCATTGGTCTCCGTGTTCAACAGGAAGTGTGCTTGAGGATTCTCTCTCCCTCTCCCTTTGCCCCTCCTCTGCTCATGTGCATATGCTCTTGCCCGCTCGCTTGCTCGCTCTCTCTGATAAAGAAATATTTAAAAATCTGTCACTCTTTAAATTTTCTGATCCCTGAAATTATTTTCAACCTTGTCTAGTAAAGCTTTTATAGTCTATGCTCGATAATTCTAGGATTTTTAGTGGATTTCTTCCTGTCATCTGTTTCTGTTTATTCTTGCTTATGGTGTCTTGTTCCCTGTCGTGCGCATAATAGGAGGCCAGAGTCTTTATTCCAGGAAAATTTTGCATTTGCCTTGGCTGTTGCATGGGAGTAGAAATACTACTAGTGTGAGCCTACTAAGTTCCAAGGGCTTGAGTCTCTTGACTTTTCAAGCAGTTGACCTTAATCAAGTACTCCTTTTGATTTACTTGTCTGGTGCTTTCTTTTGAGAAGAAGAATAAAAGACTATAAGAAGAGAAGGGCCAATAAAAAAAAGAAGAAGAAGAAGAAGAGGAGAAGGGCTTACTTACAGTTCACTTTAACCTTGATAGCATTGTCATTTGGTATACCAGCATTCAGTGGGAGGAATCTCCTTTAGACTCTGTATCTTTTTTATGTGGGTTTCAAATTCTGTTCCCTTTGCCTTATGAGGCCTTCAGAATAGAAATTCAAAAGTACTGATTCTGTTCCCCATTTCTTACTATTTTGTCAGATACTTAATTGTTTTAAAGAAGTGGTTTTTTTTTTTTTTTAATGTCTATTCTATTCAGAGTTTATAGTTGTTTGCCTTTGGAGTTTTGTTTCAATAACCTGGAGACTGAAGGTCTCCCTACTGTGAAATGGGTCCTTCTAAGCATTGTTCCACATGTCAGGGTTATGGCAGTAGACAAAAGAGACAAAACTTCTTACTCTAATAGATAATACATTTCAGTGGGAAGAGTCAGATAATAAACAAGGTAAAATATATAGGTGATAAGTGCTAAGGAGAGAAATGAACCAGGGAGGTATAAGGATGCATCAGTAGTGTCAGGATATTGGAAATGTTATAATTTCAGTATCCAGAGAAGACGTCACTGAGAAAGTGATAGGAGAATAAAGATCTGAAGTTGGTGAGTAAGCAGGGTGGCTATGAAGGGAAGAGCATTCTAGGCAAAGGGGAAAAGTGCAGAGGCCCTCATGGGAGTCTCAGCAATGAGACTGGTGGAGCGGCATTGGAGCAAAAGATGGAGAGCAGCAAGTTGGATCACGCTGGAGAGAGAACTACATGGAATCTAAGATCTTGCAGATACTGAAGTACTGGTAGGCCTCTTTATGGAGTCATAAGAGGATTTTGAGCAATGGTGTTAGGTGACTTTGTTCAACACAGGACATCATGTAGAAAACAAGCTCAAGAGGGCAAAGGTGGGAAGCAGGAAGAAGGGCTAACTGATACTTATCCTGGGATTTTTCTAGGTAATGGGGTTATAGGATAAATAAGACAATGTTTCTGCTCACTTTCAGTCCAATTTCTAGTTCACTCTTAAAAGTATTATTTCAGGGGCGCCTGGGTGGCTCAGTGGGTTAAAGCCTCTGCCTTCAGCTCAGGTCATGATCTCAGAGTCCTGGAATCGAGCCCCATATTGGGCTCTCTGCTTGGCAGGGAGCCTGCTTCCCCCTCTCTCTCTGCCTGCCTCTCTGCCTACTTGTAATCTCTCTCTCTGTCAAGTAAATAAATAAATATCTTTAAAAAAAAAAAAAGGTATTATTTCAGGGGCACCTGGGTGGCTTAGTGGATTAAGCTGCTGCCTTCCGCTCAGGTCATGATCTCAGGGTCCTGGGATCGAGTCCCACATCAGGCTCTCTGCTCAGTGGGGAGCCTGCTTCCTTCTCTCTCTCTCTCTGTCTGCCTCTCTGCCTACTTGTGATCTCTGTCAAATAAATAAAATCTTTAAAAAAAAAAAAAGTATCATTTCAGGAAGTGCCGTATGATAAGAAATATAATTGATGTGGTCTGAATATTTTATAATTGAAATATTTTTAAGCCTAGAATATTTATAATCTCTATAAATTACAAAACATTTTTAATTTGGGGACTTGTGATGATGAATTCATTTTATGAATTAGCTTGTAGTCAAGAAAAGATATAACATTATTGGAAGTGGTAAGAATTTTTTCCACTCTGTAGATAAGTCCTTTTTTGATTTATGTTTTCGAAGCTTTGTTACTGGGTACATAAAAATTTAGGGTTCTGATTTTTTTTTTCCCTGTTGGATTGACCCCCTTTATCATTATTAAGAGTGTCTCTGTCTCTAGTAATTCTTCTTCAAACTACTTTGAAATTAGAATAGCTACATCTACTTTCTGTTGATTGGTTTTTGCCATAGTTTGTCATTTTACCTTTATATGACTTTGTAAAGTGTATCTCATTTAAGCAACCTATTTTTTTAAAATTCAATATTGGTCTTTTACTTGGAATGTTTAGTTCATTTACTTTTTAAGGTAGTTACTGATATATTTGGCTTCATTTTTGCCCCTTTGCCTTCTATTTCTATTTCTCCACTTGTTTCAGTCCTTTTTTTTGTCCCCTTCCTGATTCTTTTCAGTTAATCAGATTTTAAAATTTATCTTATACCTGTAGTTTATGTATACAGTTACTCTTTTTTTAAAAAGATTGTTATTTCTTTGTCAGAGAGAAGAGCCAGCAGTAGGCAGAGGGAGAAGCAGGCTCCCTGCTTAGCAAGGAGCCTGATATGGGACTCCATCCCAGGACCCTGAGATCATGACCTGAGCCAAAGGCAGGTGCTTAACCAATTGAGCCACCCGGACATCCCTATATACAGTTAGTCTTATTTTAGTGGTTACCCTAGAGCAGGGATTGGCAAACTGTTCCTTGCAAGCTAAATCCAGTACCCTCCTGATGGACATAAAATTTTATTGAGATGCAGCCACACCCATTTGTTTACATATCATGTATCACTGCCTTGGCACTACAATGGCATAATTGAGTAGCTGCAGAGAGCGACCACATGTATGGTTTACAAAGCCTAAAATATTTACTCTTTGGCCCTTTAGAGAAAAAAAAAATTGCCAACTCCTGCTGTTGAGCAGTGGTTCTTAAACTTGACCATGCATCAGTGTTGCTGGGAGGGTTTGTTAATACACAGAATGCTGGGCCCCCGCCTCCAGAGTTTCTGACTCATTAGATTTCTCTTGGGGCTGGAGAATTTGCATTTTTAAGAAACTGCCAGGTGATGTTCAGTTGCTGGTCCAGTACTGCTTGTCCTAGAGGTTACAGTATATATATTTGACTTACTCGATCAAAAATAATGTGTTTCCTACTTCCACAATAATGCTTAAAAGTCTTAGAACTCTTTAACTTTGTTTGCTTACCTCTTAGGAACACTATTTTATAATAATTTCAAATTGGCAACGACTCAAAGATCTATCATCAACAGAATGGATATTGCTAAATTGTGGTACACTGGATAACTATAAGCAATGAAAGTGAATCTTCAAACGTACTGAGTGAGAAGAAGCTAGATACCAGAGTAGATATTGTATGTTTCGTTTCATATAAGGCTCAAGAATGGGCAGAGCCAATTATGGAGTTAGAAGTCAAGACTGGTTAGTTAGCTCTGATAGGAAAAAATGATTTGGGGGAGGGGGGAGGTCAGTGAGGGTGCGTATAGGATGCTGATAATGCTCTTTTGGTCCAGAGACTGGTTACACTGGCATGTTTGTTTTGTGAAAATTCATTGAGCTGCATACTTATGATTTATATACTTTAATCTCCCTTATTTTGATAAAAAGTTAAAATTTAATTTCCCAGTAGTTTGGGAGTGTTAAGAGTTAAATTTTTTTAAGTGGTAGAGACATGTACTCTTCATTTCTTGTGTGTGTAGGAACAGAACACTGTTTCCATGGGAACTTCTGGCTACTCAGTGTTTCAGTACCTATCTTTCTGTGGATTTGTGTGTCTACTGTGTCTCTCTTAGCTATATATTTTTTTACATGGTGGTGGCAGAAAAGTTTATTTGGGATTGTGTTAGTGTTTTTAACAAAGTAAATCTATATAGAGCATAGATTTTAACTGATCTGGTCTGGCTCCCTAATAATAATATGCTAAAAAATGGGAAAAAAAGGTCTTTTAACTTGAAGGTACTTTTTTCTTATAAATTGTGCTATTTAAGAAAAAAGAAAACACTTGCTGAAATTGAGTGTGGCTTTATATTGGTGTGTCTATTTGATTTTCTTTCTTTCCAAATAAAAGTCTTACCACTTATTTGGTATATCTTCTTTAAAATATATTCAGTAGTTGGACTCGGAAGTATCCCTTTGTAGTACTGGTTTCATTCTAGTTGATTTGGGTATTTGCATAGGTAAGGGGGAGCAGGTTGAGAGGAAAAGATTCTGACATTGATCTGAAGCCTGTGGTAAATCTGCTTCTCTGCCTCGCCCATCTTGTTTGTCGTGGTTGGTTTGTGCAGGGTCCTAGAGAAAACCATCTTCTCAGACAAGTAAATGCATACAGTTTGCGATTTTTTTTTTTGTGGGAGGTGGAGGGTTCCATTTTATACAAGGAGATGATACTAGTGTGGTCATTAATAAATATTCTAAAAGGAGCTTTGGGTAGAATATTTTAGAATCATTTATGAAAGCAAATCGTTTGGTTTGGTTTCTGTGCCCTAAATAAACAGCAGATTGTAAGATTACAGAGCTAATTATGCACAGTAATGAGCACTGTGATATTCCATGTTTTACTGATGCAATAATAAGCACCACAGCAGAATGAATACTGCATAAAACCTTATTTTCCATTTGTATTAATTTTCATGTAAATTACATAAGAGAAAACAAATTTAGGTTTATAAACCTTTGTATTAAAAGCCTTTTGAAATTTAGGTAAAGAATAAGGATTACAGCTGCATGGATAATTTTTTAAATACATGGAGAATTTTTACCTTTCATCTGGCAGTAGCTGCCATAAGATGATGTCACCTTGTAGCTGATTGGCTGTTACAGCACCTAGGGCAGGGAAGAGAAAGAAAAATGCCGGCACAAACCTTAGTGGTGGTTCTGTGGTTGTTTCAGTCTATTTTTGATAGAATCTTTGATTAGTACCGAATCTACTGTATTTGGCCATGTGAACCATTGGGAGCATCCTACGGTGAGGGAAATTAAGAGCTTTCAGAGGAATGAGGCGACTGATTTGCAAACGGATCTGTGATTGTAAGTTGCAGGATCTGGGTGTAAGGAATAAGGCAGGGTGTGCTGAAAGATATACTATGGGAGGAGCTGGCAGAAAATGCTCATATGAGTAGCAAAAAAAAAATGAAAATGCTTTTTACTATTCTTAGAGTTAACATATTTGGTTTTATGTTTTGACTTGATAAATAGGTAAAAAAATAGGATAATACTCCAGTCAAATTTTAAATTACTCTGGGTTATTTTATATGGTGTTAACCAATATATAAATGCTTATTCAAAGGAGCTTTATTTTGGATTACATCTTAGAAAATAATGATTTTATATATAGTTTTATTTGATTTTGAGTCAAAATGGAACAAAGCTTAGTTCTCTTAAAATACATTTTTCTAATGCTTTGTGTAGATAAAAGCTTTGATGATGAAGAATCAGTGGATGGAAATAGGCCATCATCAACTGCTTCAGCCTTCAAGGTTCCTGCACCTAAAACATCCGGAAATCCTGTCAACAGTGCAAGGAAGCCTGGTTCAGCAGGTGGCCCTAAGGTTGGAGGTAATGTAAATCCATTTCAAATCTGATGTACATGCCTCATGCCCTTGATATGGACACACATACTTAGAACTTCAGAGGAATATGTTTATTCATGACTGCAGCACGATTGCAGATCTGGGGAGTCTGTTGCAACACACAGAAGAATATGCTACCTTTTCAGAAATGTTTTTAAAATACTGTATATTTCTGTCTCCTATGGATTAGTGTAGTCTTAAGAGTATTCATTTTTCAGATGTCATTTTTAAAGGGAGACATTTAAGGAAGTTTTGGGATTTGGGGTTTTTTGTTTTTGTTTTTGTTTTTAAGGACTGAGCAGGTTTTTCAGAATTTGGCTATTAATTTTCAGATGCTATAGTTGTTTTAAAAAATACTGATTTATGTAACATATCTATAAATTCATCTAGTAGTGAGTCTCGAATACTTCAGTGTTGAAAAAATGGTTGAAGATACTGGATGTTGAATCATTTGTCACAATGGGAAATGGGTGGTGGTCAAGTAAAATTGCCTTAAAAATGGTTTCTGAATTAGATAATAATAGGAAAAAACAGTTTTTGTGAAGTTATACAACACATAGTACATTCTTTGATCACATTAGAACTGCTTCTAGCATATTGTTAATCTTTTAAAAATTTTTATGGGTTTTTTTCATATTCTAATAAGAAAGGCATGGATACTTTTCAGGTGCTAGTTTCTGCAGGTCTTTCTGATAAAATAAATCCTATTAGAATAAGCAAGTATTTAATACTAAAAGGACATTAGCTTCTTTCTCTTTTTCTTTCTCTCTTTCTTTCGTGTCTGTGTTGGGTGTGTTTTAGTTGTAACTTGGGAAAACAGATTTTTCCTTGTTTATAACTGGTAGGAAAATCATCTTCAGAATTTTTGCTTTTCCTCTTTTTATCTATATCTCTTTTATTAAAAGCATAAAGGAAAGAAAAATAAACTGTATATTTTGACCAGGTCCTGTAAGTTGTGTTCTCTTGATCTTTCTATACCACTGAACATTCATTTCAAGTCATATGTATTCTAAATGCAGGAAAAATACCATAAATATTTCATTTTAACTATCTTTTGTGTACCATATAACACAAGAAAGATGGTATGATATATACACACACTTACATATCTATATGTAAACATATACAAATATTTACATATATTCATATACATAAAAATAGGTAAATAGAAATGCCTTACTGATTTATCTGGGTATTTTGAGTAATTTACATTTTGGTATCTTCTTTTTGTTTTGCAGTTATAGGAATATATTCTTATCTAAATGTTAGTTATCATATCCTATTACATGGTATTTTCTATTATGCATTCTTATCTCTGGTAAAAAAGTATGATATTCTGTGGTTTCTTTCTTTTGTAACAAATGGCTACCTTGAATTACTGCAAGGGGAATTTTTTTGTCTTGATTTTTGAATTAGAGATTTCTGATATATATGATATTTATTTCATGAAACATCTTAGTTGACTTAAAATGAATTAATATTTGAAATACATGGTGATAATATATAATATTTTTGTAAATCTGAGCCATTGGTGTATATTAGCTCTGTATTTCATGTTTTTTTCCCCTTTCTTAGATGAAAATTGAGATTGTAGTTTATCTACCACATCTCACTTAATTTTGATGTTAACTGAATTGATAAAATCTGATATTCTTTTTAAAGAAAGATTTTCTTTATGGCACCTCACCTTCCCTGGTTTGTTGTCCTACCAGATATGAAAATGCTAGGTAGCTTTTGTGATCGTAGGCATTAATCACTAATACAGATTGTATCATCCATCTAAGCAGCAGCTCTTTTGGAAAAAAAAAATAAGGGTGAGGCCTTCATTCCTTCTTCCTTCTCCTCATCCTCTCCCTCATCCTTCTTCTTTTAGCAATTGCAGATTCATTCTGCAATTTTTTGGTTTTTGCTTTTGTTTGCCACAGCTCGTTTAGGTTCACTACCTATTTTTCTATCTAAGAAAAGAGCTACTGGCCAGAGGATATTGATACTGCTTCAGAAAATAATGTCCTTCTTGGCTCTCAGTCCTTTAAAAATTTAACTGTAGATTTTCTGTTCTTGGCACAGGCTTATTGATTTTTAAATTAGTTACAGAAAGTTTTCTTGAAGTTGTAGAATCTTGGAGAAGGAACGTTGGCATATAGTTCAATTTACTATTCAAACATAGCAGTCTGTTTTATTATATTCCTGATAGATGACTATTAAACATATGATTAAAATAATGTGTGTGCATGAATTAAAATTTGGAACAGAAACTGTCTACCCACTACATATGGGTATAGTCAACTGATAAATTATGATGTAATTCTAATTGCTTTCATAATTACTTTTCCAATAATTTTATACAGACATGTTTTCTTAGGACAGAATTGGCAGCATTCAATCGTTTTGTATACCTTTTCTCTTACTAGTATTTTACCTGGAGCATTTTCTCATTATCTTAAGTTATTAATTGAAAACTATTCATAGCTAAATAATATCTAGGTTGCTTTCAGTATTTTTTGCTGTTATAAACAATTCCATTATCCTTTTACATATATCTTTTTTCACATCTCCTCCAGTCATTTCCTTGGAATAAATTTCTCAGGCTTATTGAATAAAAGATACAGTTATTCTTTCAGTTTGACATAGTGTCCTCCAAGAAGGTTATAAGCCAAATTCAGTTCTGAATAAATTAATTCTATTTTATATTGCATGAAAATCTGCCTCTTTGTAACTTAAGCAAAGAAGATGAATTATTTGTTAACCTGGTACTTTGAAATACTTGAAGTTTGGGTTGCCCTGTCTTTCTGTGTAACTACTCTGCTTCTGAAATAATGGGAATTCAGTCTAGGCATTTCATTTGCTACTCCTAGGTATATAATATACGGATAGGTATGAGTAGTTCCTTATTAAAGTAATATGGTAGATAGGGGGGTGGTATGTATATATTCATTGAAGCCCATCACAGTCCACTGAGTTTAGCAAATACATTTTCAGGTAAGATTACCAAAATAAAAATAAAGTAAACTTCTTTGGAATCCTGACTGAATCTACTTTTGTAGTTTGGGAGCTTAATTTACTTTTCCCAGAGATATATGTTAAGATTAAAGAGATGCGAGCTATTTTTATTTTTTTTTTTTTTTTTTTTTTTTAAATTTTTTTTTTTTTTTTTTTTAAGATTTTATTTATTTTATTTGACAGAGAGAGAGAGATCACAAGCAGGCAGAGAGGCAGGCAGAGAGAGTGAGAGAGGGAAGCAGGCTCCCCGCCAAGCAGAGAGCCCGATGTGGGACTCGATCCCAGGACCCTGAGATCATGACCTGAGCCGAAGGCAGCGGCTTAAACCACTGAGCCACCCAGGCGCCCCGATGCGAGCTATTTTTAGCAAAGTATCCTATCCAGTTAATTAAAGTCAATAGGACCTGTGTTTAATCTTTAGTGTGTGTTAGTTTTTCATTGTTCTTTGGCTCCCTGTGTTGTAATTGTTTGGCCTTTAAGTTGGGGAGGATCAAAAAAAGGATGGTGGGTTACTCCATACCAATACGTTATTACCATAAAAAATCCATATTATGTTGGTGTCAAAAGTGTTACCTTTGTGCTTTACTAATTAGAATGAGGATAAAATGAATTTCCTTAAACAGTTATTTTCTGATAACATTTATAACTTCATAATAGGAATTAAGGTAAACACGTTTTCTTTTCTTTTGGCTTAATGGTCTAGAATATAATTGCTGAAGGTACATGTTTGCTTAAAATATTTATATCTCTAGGGACACCTGGGTGGCTCAGATGGCTGAGTGTCTGCCTTCAGCTCAGATCATGATCTTGGGGTCCTGGGATTGAGCCCTGCATCAGACCCCCAGCTCAGTGTGGTGCCTACTTCTCCCTCTCTCTCCTGCTCCTCTCCCCTGCTTGTGTGCTCTCTCTTCCCCCCAGCCCCCCATCTCTGTTTCCAATGAATAAAAATATGTATTTCTATCTCTGGAGTATTTTAGGTAATAATTTTTTTTAAGTGTTTGAGTGTTCTCACATATATTCTCTCATTTAAATCAAAACCCCTACAGTTAGGTACTTTATTATCCTAATTTTATTGGTGAGCAAACTAAAATTTGGAGAAGTTAACTTGCACAGGGTGATGCATCTAATAAGTGCACTAAGCACGGAAAGTACTTGGCTATAATGCTGTGCACTCTAATCTCACCGAGTAAATAAGTATTCTAGATCTTTAGCTCTGAGATTATAATCTACAGTAATGATCACTACCTTTCAACATCCATAAATCCATCTTAAAGCTCGATTAGTATGATTCTCAGTAAAATAGAACATTTGAAAATAAAGCAACTTGAAGTTTTGTCGTTTTAAGTAGAAATGCTTTTTAGTATTTTCTTGTTGAAATCACCCTCCTGTACCAATAACTTTGACTGCTATTCTTTTTCAAATACAGAGATTGAATTAGATGGTAATATAATTGTTATTGTTTGTAATTTGTACCAGATTTTGAGGTTAGTTTTTTACTGAGGCTTATATGTAATCATGGAGACATGTCGTTGGCTAAATCGTTAGTTCTCAGAGTTCTGTTGTTTTCCCTCACTTCTCATTCATTCAGGTAGATAGCATTTTCTCTCTATGGTTTTCATCTAATGTCAAAGACTGCTTTAAAATAGTTTTAATTCTTATAATTAAGTAACTACTGTGTTTTCAAATCCAGGAGTACTTTGTCATCTTTTTGATATATTTGTATTACTTCATTTATATCTGACGTAAGGTTTTATTAAGAATGTCCAAATATCTATTTTCCATGCTAATCATTCACATTTTTTTCCCCTCATGCAAGCAAAAAAGTTGATTTTTTTTTTTCTTTAAAAGAAATAAAGGGCACCTGGATGGCTCAGTCAGTTAAGCATCTGCCTATGGCTCAGATCATGATCAGCAGGGCGTCTGCTTCTTCCTCTCCCTCTGCCCCTCCCCCTGTTTGTGCATGCACGAGTACTCTCTCTCAAATACATAAATAAAATCTTTTTTTTTAAAAGTAAAGATCAGGGGCACCTGGGTGGCTCAGTGTGTTAGGGCCTCTGCCTTTGGCTCGGGTCATGATCTCAGGGTCCTGGGATCGAGCCCCGCATCGGGCTCTCTGCTCAGCGGGATGCCTGCTTCTCCCTCTTTCTCTCTCTCTGCCTGCCTCTCTGCCTACTTGTGATCTCTATCTGTCAAATAAATAAATAAAATCTTTAAAAAATAATAATAATAAAATAAAAAATAAAAAAGTAAAGATCTTGAGAATCAGTATATATTTAATAAAAGAAATCTCAGATAATTTAGTGTTTAATCTTGGAAATCAAATTTTTAACTGATAAACCTCAATTTCTTGCTTTTGAACTTTATATAAACCCAAATAACTTTTCTGTTTGTGCATTTTGTTGTGTTTGTTTTCTTCTCTTCTTCTCCTGATGTAAGGAAAGATACTAAACCAGAATGTTTTAGCCCTTTAATCTTAAAGATTATCTGGCCCCAATTCAGGTGAAGAGACTGAGCCTTGGAGAGTTAAATGATGTATCCAAGATAAGAAAATTACAAACAGAGATGAAACAAGAACCCAGTGCTTGGCCAGAGGCTTTTTCTTCGATCATCTCTGGGTCATCTCCTATCCAGTACTGCATGTGATACATATTTTTATCCTATATATCAAAACACTATTATTGACATTTAGAAATTAGGGATTGGCCAGTAGCCTTTCTCTGTTAAATTACAATGAATGCCACATCTTTTATTATCCATCATAAGAAGCCCTGGTGCTATCTTTTTTTTTTTTTTTAAAGATTCATTTATTTATTTGAGAGAGATTGGGGTGGGGGGGGCAGAGGGACAGGGAGAGAAATCCTCAAGTGGACTCCCCACTGATTGCAGAGGCCAACACAGGGCTCAATCCCAGGACCCTGAGATCATGACCTGAGCCAAAATCAAGAGTCAGACAGTCAGCTGCCTGCGCCACCCAGGCGCCCCTGGTGCTCTCTATCTTAACTTTGGTTTCAGAGTGGGAAGATTCAAGTAATTGAACAGGTTTAATCTAATAGTATATTGCCTCTCTAATCCTGTTGCTCTGCGGTATCTGGTGCTAAGTTTGATATGTATCCTTCCACATTTTACTCCATGTTCATTTATGTAGGTACTCAGATTAGATTTTATGTTTGCCCATACTAAACATACTAGTAAAACACTTTGCAGCTTCCTTTTTTTCACAGAACATTCATTCTTCAACATCAATAATGACATCCCTCACATCCTTTTGAGAGCCATATAGTATCCCACATTATTGATATACCATGATCTAATAAACTGTTCACAAGTCAGGGTCATTCATGTTGTCTACAACTTTATGCTATTACGAAGAATGCTGATCTCCATGTACTTATTATACTTGGAATTCTGGTGCTTCTAATCTGTGGAATAGATTCCTCCCAGCGTTCAATTAAAGATTGGGTGTGTTTTTAATAAAGACATTATTTTCCCTTTTCCAGCATTGAATGTAACAGCCTTGTTAATTATTGTCATTTTGATAGGTGAAAAATTGTGCTTTTTTGGTTTTAATTTGCACTTTTCCATCCACCTATCCATCTGACCAACAGCTAGCGAATGTTTTCTGAAAGCTTTTAGCATGTTCCTGCTTTTGTAACCTATGGAAACGTCAGTGAACCAAAAAAAAGACCCTGCCTTCCTGGAGTTTTTATTCTATTGAGGTTCAGAGTATTTAAATTCATTAATGAAGTTAGCATATCCTCTTCTGCAAATTACATGTTGTTGTTCCTTTCCCATCTTTTTTTTATTTTTTTTTAAAGATTTTATTTATTTATTTGACAGAGATCACAAGTAGGCAGACAGGCAGGCAGAGAGAGAGAGGAAGGGAAGCAGGCTCCCTGCAGAGCAGAGAGGCCTATTTGACAGAGATCACAAGTAGGCAGACAGGCAGGCAGAGAGAGAGAGGAAGGGAAGCAGGCTCCCTGCAGAGCAGAGAGGCCGATGCGGGGCTCAATCCCAGGACCCTGGGACCATGACCTGAGCTGAAGGCAGAGGCTTAACCCACTGAGCCACCCAGGCGCCCCCCTTTCCCATCTTTTAATTGGGCTGTTTTATCTTCTCATCAGTCTTTTACAATCTTTTAAATATTCAGATCTTTTATTCTTTTGTTAAAAGTCTTAAATATAAAAAAAAAAGTCTTAAATATTTCCTCAGTGTCTCCTTTGTCTGTGTCATTTTACATCAAATCTTAAAAGTTTTTGTTGTGGTAGGTAACATATCTGTTCTGTTCATTATGACTTCCAAATTTCCTATCCTGAATAAAAAGGACTGTTGTCCAGCCCCAAGGCTATGCAGATGTTTTCGAATTTATTCAAAAACATTATTTTACATTTAATTTGTTCAATATATCTGGAGTTTATTTTTATATAAAGTAACAATATATCCTTTTAATTTATGTTCTTAATGCATGGCAAATTAATGTCCGTGCAATTAAAGAAAACATTCTTTACTTCATTTAATGAATACTGTCATTTGTATTTCAGTTCTTTTCTTTAGTTTCTTTTCTTATTTTCCAGATCTATATCTCTGTACCTACTTTAGTTTATAGTGCATGGTTTCCCAAACTTCTTATTAAGAAAAATTTTGAGGATATAACCAAGTTGACAATGCAGTGAACACTTACCACCTAGATTGAATAACTAGTGTTTGCCATATTTGTTTTAACTCTCTGTATAAATACATTCCCACACACATTCTTTTTTTATCTCAGCAACTGGAAAGTAAGTTATAGACGTTATGACATTCCAGCCATAAATATTTAATATGCTCCTCCTAAGACTTTAAGGTATGCTGCATTATATCCATAATATCATTATCATATGCAAGAAAGTTCCATAATATTGAGTCTAAAACAATCACATTACCAACTTCTATACCTGTAACATTGATACCTTTTTTGAAGAGTCTAGGCCAATTGTCTTAGATGGTCTGTGTTCTGGATTTGTCTGATTTCTTTGTGATATTATTTAACTTGTTCCTTCTGGCCCTTGTATTTTTTTTTTTAAAGATTTTATTTATTTATTTGACAGACAGATCACAAGTAGGCAGAGAGGCAGGCAGAGAGAGAAGGGAGGAAGCAGGCTCCCTGCTGAGCAGAGAGCCCGATGTAGGGCTCGATCCCAGGATGCCGGGATCACGACCCGAGCCGAAGGCAGCGGCTTTAACCCACTGAGCCACCCAGGCGCCCCTGGCCCTTGTATTTTTTGTAAATTCTTTTTTTTTTTTTTAAGATTTTATTTATTTACTTGTCAGAGAGAAGAGAGCACAAGCAAGGGGAGAGACAGGCAGAGGGAAGAGGGAGAAGCAGGCTCCCCACTGAGCAAGGAGCTCAATGTGGGACTCCCATCCCAGGACCCTAAGATCATGACCTGAGCCAAAGGCAGATGCTTAACCAACTGAACCACCCTGGTGTCCCTATTTTTTGTAAATTTTTATACTATATGCTCAATGTCCTTTCAAGCTCTTCCATTCTATATTCAAATTTCCTGAAGTATCCTAAGAATTTTTTTTTCTTTTTTTTAATCCTAAGAATTTTTTTTACAAGTGATTCTTTGAGGCCAGGAAGAATTTTTAGTTTTTTCATTCAATAATGCCCTCTTCTGTTGGTGTAGTGAAATGGCAGCTTCTTTACTAAATGATACCTGGGGGGCTTTCTGCTTCTAATTCTGCAGTAGCATCTTATTACAGTAGAGCCTTCATTTTCTCTTTCTCCCTTTCCTTTATCCACCAGGCTTCAAAGGGATAGCTCTCCTTTCTAAGTGCTACTTACCTGGGGGTCTTGGGGGGAACCTTAGTAGAGGTCTGCATTCCACCACTACCAGGATCTTCGTCCTCCATACAGTTTCCTCTGATTTTTCTCTCTGTGAGGACTCTGTAGTTGACATTGCTGGCCTTGGATGTTCATATTTCCCTATTTACTTGTAAACTGAAGTTTGAAGTGTTATTAGTCTTCTTTTAATTGTATTGTTAAGTAGGTGCTGTGGGTAATTTTATTTGCTCTTCTTTTTGGTCTCTAGTTTTTGGAGTATGTGGTTTTGGAGTATGTGGTTGAATATTTTATTTGAATTTGGATAACTACCATCTCCCAAGGGAATAAAAATGTCTACTGTAAGTTTTAATATTTAGTAAGGAAATGCCTTTTTTCTTGATAAACCATTATCTCAGCATTTTGTTGAATTTTATGACATTATTATTGTCATAGTTTCTACTTTCAGCATTGATCTGAATCACTTCTTTGTCATGTATCAAAGTTTCATAATATTTGTGGGCCATTTTTTGAAGTCTCTATTTTGTTCATTTGATTAATTGGTCTGTTCCTGCACTAAAACCAAATTGTCATAATTAGCTTTATAAATCTTGATAGCTGGTAGGTCAGGTACTTCCTCCCCCAAATTCATCTGTTTGTTCCTAATGTCTTTTGTTGATTGGTATCTTTGTAATTCTGTCTGTATTATTTCTTTAAATGTTATATTCATGTACGTTTTGTAGTCTATAACTAGACAGTATCTATAGTGCTAAATCTGTTATTTGTTACCTGTGACTCTTCGTAATGGTTTGCCTTGTGTATTTGAACTTTGTGAACTCATTGTTTGAAGGGAGTTCTTCAGGCCTAAACTGGGGATTGTAGAAGCTTTTCTTCAGATATTAATCCTGCTCAAAACTGGGGAATCAGGGACCCCTCCAGCCTTTCCTAGGTCTTAACTCAAGAATCCCAGGTTACTCCTTCCCACCTGTTGGCTGGGGAATCCACTCTTGGATGGGAAGAGTTGCAAAGTCACATTTTGAAAGGAGCATTGAAGAATGTGAGGATTTGTTACAACTATCCTTCTAAACAACCTATTGAAGTTTGTTCTCTGACCACAAAATTCACATGCCTTTCACATACAAGATACACTCACAGACATTTCTCAGAAGTTTCCACTCACTTATAGCATCAGGTTCAAAGTCCATGATCTTGTAGTCTGCATCAGGTCACGTGCAAGAGTTCTCTGGTGTGCCTGCTCTCCATCCAGAGGCTAATGAACTAAAAAGATATCTTACTTGCACCCCAAATGCTCAGTATACAGTGGTGGTATCAGGACAGAGTATCCATAATAGACATTCCATTCAAGAAGGGGAGGAATAGGGGTGCCTGGGTGGTTCAGTTGATTAAGCGTTGGCTCAGGTCATGATCCCAGATTCCTTCATCAGGCTCCCTATAGGGAGCCTGCCTCTCCCTCTGCCTCTGCCTGTCCCATGCACCAGAGCTCGCTCGCTCTCTGTCTCTCTCTCTCTCTCTCTCAAATAAATAAATAAAATCTTTTTTTTTTCTTTTTTAAAGGATGTGGGTTAAGTGAATGCCTCCAACTCACATCATGATCCCAGGGTCCTGGGATTGAGTCCCACATCAGGCTCCTTGCTCAGTGGGCAGGCAGCCTGCTTCTCCCTCTACTTGCCGCTCCCCGACTTGTGCTCTCTCTCTCTGTGACAAATAAATAAATAAAATCATTTTTTAAAAATAAATTTAAAAAAAGGGAGGAACATTCACTGACATAGTAGTTTTCAAATCCAACAGGAACCTGTTGTGAGGTTCCCTTACTTCAGGGATGGTAAATGTTTCTTTGATGAAGGTTTCATTCTCTCTTTGGGTGTGGTTCTCTAAACCAGTGTTTTCCTCTGTTCTTGGTTCTGCGCTGAACTCTGGGTTCTGCCTCCTGAAATATTTCCTTCTTTTGCATAAAAATCTTGTGTTGCCACTGTGCATATCTTATTCAGCCCTACTTGAAAGAAGGCTCTTACTTTAAACTGTCTCTGTTTTTTTGGTAGCACTCTTCAGAAGCACTGGTAATGCTCTCATTGATTAACTCTCTTTAAAAATTATGGGGTTTAACCCTCCTATACTGTTGGTGGGAATGCAAGCTGGTACAGCCATTCTGGAAAACAGCATGGAAGTTCCTCAAAAAGTTGAAAATAGAGCTACCCTACGACCCAGCAATCGCGCTACTGGGTATTTACCCTAAAGATATAAATGTAATCCAAAGATTACAAAGATATAAATGTGATCCAAAGGGGCACGTGCACCCGAATGTTTATAACAGCAATGTTCACAATAGCCAAACTATGGAAAGAACCTAGATACCCATCAACAGATGAATGGATAAAGAAGAGGTGGTGTATATCTACAGTGGAATACTATGCAGCCATCAAAAGAAATGAAATCTTGCCATTTGCAACGACGTGGATGGAACTAGAGAATATTATGCTGAGTGAAATAAGTTAATCAGAGAAAGATAATTATCATATGACCTCCCTGATAGGAGGAATTTGAGAGGCAGGGCAGGGTGTTTCGGGGGTAGGGAAGGAAAAAATGAAACAACATGGGATCGGGAGGGAGACAAACCATAAGAGACTCTTAATCTCACAAAACAAACGAGGGGTGCTGAGGGGTTGGGGGGTAGGGAAAAGGTGGTTGGGTCATGGACATTGAGGATGGTATGTGCTATGGTGAGTGCTGTGAAATGTGTAGGCCTGATGATTCACAGACCTCTACCCCTGGGGCAAATAATACATTATATGTTAACAAAGAAAATAAATAAGAATTATGGATTTTATATGAATTTTATTGGGATTTAAGCCATAATAACCCCCTAATGTTTATCATTTATTTTTCTCTTTAGGCTAGTGTCTTCATTGTAGCATAAGAAGAACCTGCTCCTTTCCAGCTCTAAGACTTGTTCTCCTTGTTCCTATATCTGAAACATACTGCTTTACCCTTTGTCTCATTCACCTTTGTATCTGATACTTTATCTTATTAGTTGTTAAGGACTAAGTAGAATGAATTTTCTCTTTATACTTAAACCTTTAAGTAATATTTTGTAATTTCTGAGAATGCCTACTCTAGTCAGACTAGCATACTAGAAGCCATGCTATCTCATAAATGCCAGAAGCCTCTGATCTCAGTCACCCCACCCTCACCCCCGGCCCCCATCCAAGTGAATACTAGTTTAGGGTGAGTTCTAGAGCAGGGATCAGCAAACTGGGCCATGGGCCACATGCAGCCAACTGTCTGTTTTTGTTCTATGCATGAGCTTAGAATGTTTTTTTACATTTTTAAATGATTAAAAATATTCAAAAGAAGAATAATACTGTATGACATGTGAAAACTATATGAAATTCAAATTTTAGTGTCCATAAATAGAGCTTTATTGGAATATAGCCTTGCTCATTCATTTACATGTTGTCTGTGGCTGCTTTCACGCTACAGTGGCAGAGTTGAGTAATTGCAGTGGAAACCATATGGCCCACAAGTCTGAAATACTGTTTGGCCCTTTACAGAAAAAATTTACTGACCTCTGTTTTAGAGTAGTTAGGCAACGGAACAAAGCTGTTCTGTTGTGTTTTTGCCCATTAATATCTTCTAGTGTGATAATTAACCCAGTTATATTTAAAAGAGCTTTAGTCAAGTTGGAAGCCAGCATTGCTCATCCCTTCAGCCCTGTAGCCTCTACTTGTGCTTCTGCTCTCAAACTTACTTTATTTAAATACATCGCCGCTTTGTGTATGCATTCACTGTCCTTTCCTTGCAGTAGTATTTAGCGTTAGAGCCCATCACTTGTTTTGACTCTCTGCCTATGGTATTCATTCTCCTTCCTGGTACTAAAAGTATTTTATAGTATTTCTTAGGTAAACTTTAAAGCTGTATCAGAAAATGGAATAATACTTGTGAGAATGAACATTTTATTCAGCGGATTATTCCCCTGTGGAGAGATCCTTTTTCTACTTTTCTTGGCCACAAAATCAAAACCAAGGGGAGGGGAAACATTAGGCAAACTAGGATTGTGAAAAGGTTTACTTGTAGTATGTATAATAGATAAGCAGAGCCAACCTCAGCATGTCCTGTCTTTACACTATTCACATATCCAGTATGCTCCCATTAGCAGCAGTTCTGCTTATACAAAATGATTCTCAACGGTAAGAGTGAGATAGCTTGGGGTCAACTATTTAAAACCATGCAAGTTCTTGTGAAATTTGGTAATGCCCATGTCCAGGTTTAGAGACCTAATTGTTGCATCTGAACTGGTCATAAGGCTGCATTTAGTGTATTTGTAGCCTTTTTTCTCTGCAGCTTCTGCAGGACTTTTAAAAGCCTTTTAATTTCTACTCTACCTACCCTCCCCCCTAGGCTATTTATCCCTACTTATAAGACATAAATCACTGGATAATAAAACTAAGGCTTTATGATCAAAGTGAATTGTGACTTTTGAAGTTAGGCTTTCCTATGCATGTTTTTAGTCAATTGCACATTATCGTGGCTTTATTTGGGATTTGTTCAGTTGCTCTGCATTCCCTTGAAGGTGTTTGACATTGTGTTGTGGCTGGTGGGTTAATGTGTTGGAGTTAACATTCTAGTTTGCATTGATGCCATTTGTAAACTGCCTGTAAGCTGTAATAACTCTTCATATCGATCTCCCCTTCACTTTCCCATTCCTCTGTAAAATTTTCTGTCTTCCACATTTGAGCACACTAATGTTGTCAGTTGGCTCTGCTCTGGTACATTTGCACAGGTCTCCTCCACCAGTGGCTGCCTCCTCAAAGCTTGCCTAGTGGTTCCACTTGTTACCCTAACAAAGTTATTTGCAAGAAGTGGTATATAAGTGAACAGACTATAGTTAATTAATGTGTAAAGAAAGCTGTACTGTGTTGAATGTTTAAGAACTACTTGATAAGGACAAGTCCCTAAAGAAATTTCTGTTCAGTGGCCTGGGCTGGGCAAGACAACTGCAAAGATTGGGAAGAAATTATAAAAATATAGGCTTCTGCTTTCCTGTCAGGGAACCCATTGTCAAAACAAACTCAGTGGTGCTTGGCCAGCTCAGTCAGAAGAGAGAGCTGCTGTTGATCTTGGGGTCTTGGGTTTAAGCCCCACATTGGGTATAGAGATTACAAAAGAAAACAAAAACTTAAAAAAAAAGAGGGTGCCTGGGTGGCTCAGCGGGTTAAAGCCTCTGCCTTCAGCTCAGGTCATGATCCCAGGGTCCTGGGATCGAGACCCGCATCGGGCTCTTTGCTCAGCAGGGAGCCTGCTTCCTCCTCTCTCTCTGCCTGCCTCTCTGCCTACTTGTGATCTCTGTCTGTCAAATTTAAAAAAAAAAAAAAAAGAAAGAAAGAAACCTGTATAAGAGTTTGATAAATGAATGTAGTATAAGATGTTAAGATAATATGATTAGGTATCTTATTTTCTATTTCTTTACTTAAGCTGTTTATTTTCAGTTAATCTGTTATTAGTACTGATCTTGGGAATGGAGTTGGGAGTTTTATTGTTACTGGATTTTCTACAAATTTAGGGAATAACTAATTTATTTACTATTGTAAATTAATTTCCTATGGCAAGCATGCATTCATGCCTCTCTTAGTTTATTGTCACTGCTTTTAATTTGTAGTTTTTTATTGTCTTACAACTTTGTTAAATTGTTCTGTGGTCCATCTCTTACGCTGTTAAAACTCAAAAAGATGATCTTCAAAGGTTTTGTTTTTTTTTAGGATGAGCTTCTTACATACCTTTGGAAATCTTTATAGTGTTCTTTTTTTTATTAAGATGGGGTTAATTTTTTAAATTCAGTTTGAAAATAATATTTCCTTTGGTAGATGATAAACCTAATTGGAGAGATATTTAACTTTTTAGTTGGATAGATTTTTAAGCTAATTATCCCTTAGGATATACATCTTGTGTGGTTGACATCGATTTCAGTGTGTTAAATTACTACCATGAAGAAGTAAATATATAGAGTTAGAAACTAAGTACTACCTGTATCAGTCAGGGTTCAGTTAGGAGACAGAAACTGCAGGGGCACCAGGGTGGCTTGGTTGGTTAACCGTCTCAGTCTTGGTTTCAGCTCAGGTCATGATCTCAGATTGTGATACCGGCAATGCATTGGGTTCCATGCTCAGCATGGAGTCTGCTTGAGATTCTCTGCCACTGCCCCCCCCATTCATGTGCGCCTGTGTGCACGCACGCTCTCTCTCTTTCTGAAATAAATAAGTCTTTAAAAATAACTGTTGTGGTTTCTTTTAAGATTTTATTTATTTATTTGAGAGAGAGCAAACACAAGTTGGGGGAGGGGCAGAGGGAGAGGCAGAGAATCCCAAGCAGACCCCTGCAGAGCATGGAGCTCTACATGGGCTCTGTTCTACAACCCCGAGACCATGACCTAAGCCGAAATCAAGAGTTGGACGCTCAATCAATTGAGCCATCCAGGCTCCCCAACAGTTATTTTTACAGAGAGAATTTAATATGAAGAATTGTTAAATGGGTATGGTAAATTTAAAATGCGGAAAGAGAACACTAAAATGTCATGGAGGTAGTAATTACAGTCAACAGCTCCTACTCCTAGAGCTGGAAGAACAAAATGAGGAGGTTAAAACTTAGAGGTGGTGCCCTGCAGAGCTGTGGCTCAGACCTCTGTAAGGAGTACTAGCGGGCTGGCATTTCTGATGGGGCTGAGAGCTGCATCAGAGAGGGTTAGAAAAACTGCAACAGGAATCAGGTGCTGCTAACTGAAAGGAGTCTCCTGCCAGAGCTGCTAGGGTTTTACAGACAAGAACAGGAACCCAGAAGGAGCATGTCCCTTCTTCTGTCAACTTCCAACTTTTGAGCACCCCTGTTAATAGAGTTTAACAGGAAGCCATTAAAATGAGCAGAAAAATGGTTTACTCAATCGTAGGTAGGCCCAGCATCACTGAATATGAAAGAGCGGACTTGGAGCTGAAAGTTGCTTAATTACTCGCTCTTAAACAGCTACTATCTATTACGTTTACTTTTTTATTGTCTATGTACAATAAAGGAAGATTTCTTTGCATATTTAAATTTAATTTCAAGGTCCTCATCTCTTTTACATTTGCTTTCCTGAGCACTGCAGCATACATGGATCCTCTGCTCTGTTACTCGCCATCATCTATTGACATTTAGTGTCATTTAAAATTGCCATTTACCTTTTTAAACGATTATCTTTCCACCTTATTTCTTGTGTACTTGCCACTTCATTGAATAAGGATAGGAGGGCTCTGTTCCTACTGTTTGAAGTTTACAACTAGCCTACCTCAGTACTTACAGAGAATTAATCAGCTATTGCTATGGACGTTGACTTTCCTGAAAGATGGTGATTTTTTTTTAATGCTCTCTTATAAAATGGAATGTCCCTCAAAATTAGTGCCTTTGTTGATATTATAGGAGTTATATTTTTCACATTTTCTTTGGTGCTAACATGCTTAAAATTAAACTTAAAAAATTAATTTTCTTTTGATTAGCAGGTGCTTCTAAAGAAGGAGGTGCTGGAGCAGTGGATGAAGATGACTTTATAAAAGCTTTTACAGATGTCCCTTCTGTTCAGGTAAGGATACTAGTAAAGTGGCATTCCCCATGAATAATGCTTACATATCTGTTCATACAATTATTTTTGTCCCTTTTGAAAAATTCTTTTTTTCCTTAAATGACTATGTAAGTAAAACACTTGGTTTATTATTACCAAGCTGTTATTTGTTGGTACAATTAGATTCTCAAATGATTTTTCCCAGGCTAAAATGGAATCCGTGATGAATTATGACATTGCAATATTCAACTACATCTACTTTTTTAAAGTTGTTTTTAATACATTGTTCTTCCCTTTTTTGTTTCATTTTATTTTGGTTTTACCTCCTACCTTTTTGTCCACTTTATCCCTGTCTCCTTTACAGGCATACTTTTCTCTACTTGCCTGTTGAATATTGGAATTTCTTAGGGGTCAGTTGTGGGTCCTCTTCTCTCCATTTTATTACTGAGTCACTTCCTTCAGACCCATGGCTTCAGCTCCTGCCTTTACATAGATGTTGCATTTCTCTTGAGTGTCAAAATAATTTCTCCACTGATAGCTTACCTGACATGTCCTTATAGATGTCTCAGAGGCATCTCAGATTCAACCTGTCCGAAATGATGGGGCTCATGATCTTCCCCTTACAAATTTGTCCTTCTCGTGTTTTGTATGTGGAAACCATTACTTACTCCAGTTGTAAAAGTCAGAAATCTAGGACTTACTCTACTGCATCAGGTTTCTAACTTATTAGTATTCATACTTCTTTTGCTTATATTATCTCCTAAAAGAATGTTCGAAAAGTTGTGTACCCTTCCGCCAAAGTAAATTTTTGACTTTTCTCTTTTTCTCTTGTTGGAGAAGGGGGAGCTTAAACTATATTCCAGAGCAATGCATCATAAAAAGATTCCGAGTGACAGAGGGGCGTGCCTGCCTTCTGAATTGGGCAGAGGGGCTATTGTGAGGGGAGCTGGGAAGCAGGAAAAGAACTGGCTCAGAATCCTCCAACAGTCATTCTCTAACAGAATGTTATCTTGACCCCCTTCTACCTCCTCACCTTATCATGCCCTGGCTCCCCTTTGTACTGTGGTTGGCGGTGGGGGTTGTTTTAAGTGAAAGGGGAAATTAATGGCTGTTGGAAGTGAAAGACTCTTTTGATGAAGGTATCTGATACTACTTGGATGATATCACCAGGACTCCCTTTCATTCGATCTCTCATTTCTGGGTTCCTCCACATGGTCTTCCCTCGTGGTCAGCAACATGGCTGCAGCTGTTGGAGCCTCACACCTTTCTCTGCCCTCTGCGTCTTTTCTGATTGATCCTGTAAAATTTGTGAGAGTTCTTCTGATTGAACTGACTTAAGTCACATACCCACCTCTGAACCTTTGTGATGTGGAGAAATAATGTGTACCAATTGATTATGGTTTGGTCATTGGCTCTTCCTCTGGCCCTCTTTGCACTTTTTACTCCTGTGCTTTGGCCTTCTTTCACTTTCCTCTGTCACAGAGCCTTTGCACATGCTTTCCACTCTAAGGAAGACTAATCTCCCTGCTTTGCCTGATGATGAACCCTCCTTTTTTGGCTCTCAGTTCAAGCTTGACTCTTTTAACTAGTTCATACCTCCTATATAGACTTTCATGGAACTGTAATTGTCTTTGGCAGTACTTTCTATTTGCAGTTTTATATCATTTGATTAATTTTTCTCTCTCCCTGACTGGATTAGAAGCTCGATAAGGCAAAGACCATGCCTATTTTTGCTTGCCTTGATATCCTTCATGCCTGGCATAATGTATCCCTGTTATGTAAATATATTTAAGTGAGTGAAAGGATAATGGTATTTTTGGCAAACATTTGACTCCTGAAGAAACAAAGCATGTAACTATCCTAGCTATAGTGTGGGGGAGCTAACCTAAATCATGTCCTTTTGCAATTGTGCATGAGTATATGAATGCAGTAGGTACATACCTGAAGTCAACTTGAGAAAATAGGCCTATTATTAGTTCTTAGGATATTTGCATCATGTTTTTAAATGACAAAGC
This sequence comes from Martes martes, assembly GCF_963455335.1. Classification (NCBI taxonomy): domain Eukaryota; kingdom Metazoa; phylum Chordata; class Mammalia; order Carnivora; family Mustelidae; genus Martes; species Martes martes. Next base: position 29,545 of record NW_027666675.1, read on the forward strand.
ATTTTTAAGAGTATATCTGAAGTTAGTCATGAACAGAGAAATAGCACAAGGGTAACAGGTAAGGAAGATAATATATTTCCCATTAATAATGGTTCTAGAATGGGAAATAACCTTATTACTTGAAAGAGTGCTATAAACATCGGGGCGTAGCTTTGATATTTCTTACAGCAAGAAATATTAATGTTATAACTTTGTATCTTTAAGATCTATTCTAGTCGAGAACTTGAAGAAACATTAAATAAAATCAGGGAAATATTGTCAGATGACAAACACGACTGGGATCAGCGTGCCAATGCAGTAAGTTTTTTTATTTTGTTATCCTTCTCCTCTTTTTTTTTAATGTTCCCAAAACATGGAAATTCAGTAATATTACTACATGGTATTTGCTTATGAAATAGATATGAAAGCTAACATTTCTTTCTGGAAAAACACTTTGAGGTAATTGGAATTTCTGAGTTAGGGTCAGTTTTTATTGTTTCTGCTGATCCGTGGAGCCTGTCTCATTCGTTAGTTTCTCCACATGTGCTACTTATTGACTGAACAAGAAAGTGTGAGCTTCACTGATGTCTGTGTGATGACTTTGTGTAGGTTTACATAGTTGTTCATCAATAGGCAGTGTTCTCAGATCTTATAAGCTTTTCCTGTAAAGCAGTTCACTTTGCCCCCATGCTCAATAGTTTCATAGTATTGACATCAGTTGACGACAATATGTTTGTTTGTCTGGCTTTTTTTCTTTATTTTCTCACAATGATGAAAAATATGATGAATATTTTTCACCCATGATTTAAAAAGAAAAAAGTCTCCTTGAGTTCAGAGTATTTTATCCTAAATTCCTCAATAAAATATTTGATAAGTACTTTTAAAATAATATCTACATCGACAAAGGATTGTATATTTTAATATTTTTTAATTTGTCACATTTATATCTGAGGTTCCAAATGAGTACCTCCGTGTCCTCAAGAAGCCAGAGAAAGGGTTTTATTTCTTTTTTCTTTTTAAGATTTTATTTATTTATTTGACAGAGAGCACATGAGCAAGGGTAGAGGGAGAGGGAAAAGTAGACTCCCTGTAGAGCAGGGAGCCTGGTGCAGAACTCGATCGCAGGACCCTGGGGTCATGACCTGAGCCAAAATGCTTAAACAGCTGAGCCACCTAGGCACCCCAAAGGGTTCCATTTGAAGACTTCTGCTCTGAGAACTCCCAGTCTCCATTTTGATTAATAAATCATATATGGCCCTTTGAAAATTGTGCTTTATGATGCTACAAACAAAAGATTTTTCAGCTTCTCTTTAATAGGAAGTTTGCGTATTTTAAGGTATTGAAATATTTAACAGAAAGTAACGTTGCTCCATATTTGCTAAATATGATTCATTATTCTGTCTTCAGTTCCGAGATTAGTTTGAGATAGAAAGACCTCTGTCATAGGTAATCTGTGCAGAAACATGACAAATTAAATGTTGACAATATAAAACACAAACATTATACTTAAGAGTTTTTTGTTGGAATTCCTGGCTGGCTCATTCAGTAGAACATGCAACTAACTCTTGATCTTAGGGTCAGGAGTCCAAGGGGTTGTGAGTTGAAGCTCTGTGTTGCTTGTAGAGATGATTATTTTTTTTAAATGAGTTTTTTGTTTTACTTCAAAACAACCCTTTTGGAAACACAGATGGCCTTTCAGTTTTTTAATTAGAAAAGTGACATGGGCTCATTGCAGTAAGTGGAACAGTACAGAAGATTATAAGGAAAAAGTTAATAGTTTACTCCCTATTAAGGAAACAAATGTTTTCGTTTTGGAGTATATCCTCTTCTGTATATATATATGATAAGATAAACACAGTTTTTTTCTCCCACTTCTATAAAAATAAATATCATACTAGATAACATTACTCAATAACTTGTTTTCATTCCGTTTCTTTCATAAATTATGCCCTTTCAGTATAATTGCTATAGGTGCCAGGCATATAGTAGTTGCTCAGATATTTGCTGAATGCAAATAAATAAGCACCAATATGTGCTTCTTTTTCTTAGTTAAAAAATACCATGTAATTCATTAAACCATTTCCCATTTGATGGACTTACACTTTTTTATTTTTTGCTATTTTGACAATATTGCAATAAATATCCTTGTACACATCTATAACAGTGGTGGTTTTATTTTTGTAGGTTAAGTTTTTAAAAGTGGGGTTGTTGGGTAAAGAGTAGATATAATTTTATTTTAGTAGTGTTGCCAGATTATGTTGAACAAAGGTGTTAGTGACTCATAATCTTACTTGCAGTAAGAGCATCTCTTTTTTTTCTCATACTGGATGCTGTTAATTTTTGCTGGTCTGATGGTGGAAAGTGATGTATCTTTGTTGTAATTAGCATTTGCTTATCACTAGTAAGGTTGAGCACATTTTTATTTATTTATTTTGCTCAATTTGGTATTGGACTATTTGTCTTTATCTCATTTTATTATCATACTTTGTGTAGTGTACTTAATATGTTGCAGGTGATTTTTTCCAACCATGTTGTGATTTGTTTTGTTTTTAGTTAATCTTGTTTAGGTGCCTTCTGATTTCTCTACCTATGATAGTTTCCCTTATGTGCGTTAAGATTATATAATTATTCTTACAAAATTTTTCCTACCCTTATAATATCTTTTTTATGTTTTTCATTGTCAATCCATCTGATATAGTTTTAAAGATCTCTAAAAATTTAGAAAACCTCTGAGATTAACAGGAAATTATATATAATAATGGATATGATAGGTAAGCTCAGCTTATCAATATGTATGAGCACAGATATGTACCTGTGGGTATCTTTTGATTGATGTAATTTTATTAGGTATGTCTGGTGTTACTATAGAAAACATTTGTCAATCCTGTATTAAAAAGTAACACTTAAGGGGCACCTGGGTGGCTCAGTGGTTTAAAGCCTCTGCCTTCGGCTCAGGTCATGATCCCAGGGCCCTGGGATCGAGCCCCGCATCAGGCTCTCTGCTCAGCAGGGAGCCTGCTTCCCCCTCTCTCTCTGCCTGCCTCTCTGCCTACTTGTGATCTCTGTCTGTCAAATAAATAAAATATTAAGAAAAAAAAAAGTAACGCTTAAGACATAGAAATAGGGGGAAAGACCTGTTTATATCACAAAATATGAAAATAGTAAAATATGGACCTGGCTGACTAGTTTGTCCATTTGATTCTGTACTTCAGCTTATGGGTGAATATAGTTTCCAAATTTGGCCCTTTTAAAAATAGTCTCCTTGGTAGATAGTGGTATTTTTTGCCCGTTTTGAATATAGTTATGACACTGAATTGTATGCTTTATAATGTTTAAAATGATTAATTTTATGTTAATGTGTAATTTACTACGATAAAAACTTTAAAACTTATCCATAAGACTTTAAAATGTACTTAGCTATTCATACATTACACATGTCCATTTTGTATATAACTAAATCTATAACATTCTTTTCCAGAAAACTTTCTTTAGTTTACATGTTTATTTGTAAGACACATTTAATGCTGTTAAAATGTCTGAATATAGTTATAAAAACATAATGAAATGTTATTTTTAAATTTTTGTTCAAATGATGAAGTTTTGGTAACTTTTTTTTTTTACATTGACACTCTATGTCAATAATGAAAATTCTCTTCACTTCAGCTTAAGAAAATTCGATCATTACTTGTTGCTGGAGCTGCGCAGTATGACTGCTTTTTCCAACATTTACGCTTGTTGGATGGAGCACTTAAACTTTCAGCAAAAGATCTTAGATCCCAAGTGGTTAGAGAAGCTTGCATTACTGTAGCGTAAGTATGTTCTTTCTGTGATAAGTGTTTTTTATGAATTCATTCAGTACTCAGTGATTTAGTGCTCATTAAGTAAAGCAGGACAACCCAAAAACAGCATATATGTAATCCGAAAGTAATTTTTATTATAAATAAAGATTCCATTTGTGTGATTTTTTTTAATCTTTCTGAACAATATTATATAAGCATTAAAATGTGATTATATGTATAAAGCCTACGTGTGTATTTTTGGTCACTAAATCTTTAAGAAGAAAATTAATGGGTCCAAGAACTATTGTTTTCTCTTTACTAATTTGGATATTAAGCTCTCTATTTCTGACATTTTAACAATTATCCTGGAATTATAATGTATCATTAACTTAATCAAGATTGAAATTTATTCTGCATATTTATATTTTAACAAAATTCTAGTATGGTACAGCACTGAAATTTCTTTTACCTCTACTTCTGATCTGTGTACTGCTGTTATATAAGCATTCTTTGAAGCTAGGGAACACAAAGATGCCTACTGTTAATATTTCTAATCAGAATTGCAACAGATCTCCTCGTCAGAATGGAGGGGGAAAAAAAACCAACCCAGGAAATAAAAGCTATGGGGATTGCTAGAAAAGGAACAAAACTGCCATTATTAACAGATGATATAATTATCCATGGAAAACCACAAGAATATATAGACAAATTATTTTAATTAAGGGACTTTAGCAAGATGCTAAATACAAGTCAATATACAAAGATAATTGGATATCTTTTAAAAGCAAAAGTGAAAAGGGAAACAAAAATCTACCAACTGTAACCTTGAAAAATATTCCATGGTGAGAGTTCTGCTTCTAAAAATGATACAGTAACTGGTAAGGAGCTAACTGTTTTGCAGAAAATTGGATAAGACATGTAAAACAGGTATTTCTAGGTAATGGACAGTGGACAAACGGAGCAAGATTCTGATTCTTGAAAGAAACAGATCAGTTGAGCAGTATGATCAACACAGTTTTGACCTGGAGGTACTTTCTGGACCATGGAGAAGAGAGGAAGCACCCAAGCAGAGCAAGACAGTTTGATTGAGTTGATGAAGCAGAGGCTGGAGTTTCTGAAGATTAAAGTGGTTAAAATTTGCAGAGCAGAATCCTGGAGAGTAGAGAGAGAAACAGAGAAAGAGCTGTAGAGAACAGCATTAAGGGATCCCATGAGTCTAGTTGAGTACTTATCTGTGCATGTAAAATGTGCAACTCCCTGAGGATGGAAAAGAACTAGTGCTGGAGGCTATAAGATAAACAACAGTTCCCAGAGCTCATATGGGCTGGGAGAGGTTCCAGTTCTGATGAGCCATAATGGAGAAACCTAGTTGAATACCCAGGGCATTTGGTAGAGATCCCAGAGAGGCCACTGTACAGGAATAGTACTAAACTAAGTTTTAAAGTAAGGCTCCTTCTGATAAACTGATAAAGATCAAGCTGATTCCCTAGTACATCACCTGCCTACCCAAACAAAACTCTCTCTCTCTTTTTTTTTTTTTTTTAAACAAAACTCTCTTTAAAGGAAGACCAGACTATCCAGACACAGGTGGTACCTTCTTGCTTTTGATTCGAGGTTCCCTTCTTTTTTTTTTTTTTTTTTAAGATTTTATTCATCTATTTGACAGAAAGCACACACAAACAGGGGGAGCCACAGAGGAAGAGAAAGAAGCAGGGACCCTTATGTGGGCTAATCCCAGAATCCCAGGATCGTGACCTGAGCCCAAGGCAGATGTTTAACTGACTGATCAACCCAGACACCTCTGGGTGCCTTTTTGCCCATGAGTTTAGACATTAGAGAACTTGAAAGTATAGCAGAACACTAGTAAGTAGGTCTGAATATCTCTGTTAATCAGGAACCTGAATTTTTTGAGCTAATTGTATCCCAACAGTGTATTTGAAATAAGACTTAAATATACAGAAAGTAACCAGGGGCGCCTGGGTGGCTCAGTGGGGTAAAGCCTCTGCCTTCAGCTCAGGTCATGATCTCAGGGTCCTGGGATCAAGCCCCACATCGGGCTCTCTGCTCCACAGGGAGCCTGCTTCCGCCTTTCTCTCTGTCTGCCTTTAAAAAAAAAAAAGAAAGAAAGTAACCAAAACTGCAACCATTGCCAGAACCGTGAGTGATGAGAGCATCCTTCTTAAGTGTCCTAACTAAGTCATGCAGTTAAAGACTGAATTTAGTTGTTTAACTCCGAATTGGAAAGAGAAGACAGATGTTCTTAGGGTCACCCAACTAACTAGTGTATAGTTGAGTTGTGTTTTCAGTCCAGAATTCTGAAACCCTACACCAAAGATGTAAGAGAGTCTGCTTGTCCCTCCCTCCTCATCTGCCCCGGCCAAAATAAAAAATCTTTTTAAAAAAAGTGGCGATGCCTGGAGAGCTCAGTTAAGCATCTGACTCTTGATTTTGGCTCAGGTCATGATCTTGGGGAGCTCAGTCAGTTAAGCATCTGACTCTTGATTTTGGCTCAGGTCATGATCTTGGGGTCATGGGATTGAGCCCTGCAGGCTCTGCACTCAGCATGGAGTCTACTTAAGATTCTACACACACACACACACACACACACACACACACGCCTCCCCACACTCTCTTCTAAATAACCATACTCTCTCTAAATAAACAAATAAATAAAATATTTTTTAAAAGGAGAGAAATGGTAAAATGCCAAATTTCAGCTTTGGACTAGACAGTTAAAGGGTGGGAAAAACAAGGAAATAAAGTAATATTTGCACTTCTCTTTCTCTTTTGTTTTTCTTCCTTTAGAAGTGGTTGAAATAAAAATTTTAAGTTAATTCAGTAAGAGAATGTTTTTAAATTATATACTCCTACCTATACTTAATATTAAAAAAAATTTTTTTTGTCTTCCTTTGTAGACATCTTTCAACAGTTTTGGGAAACAAATTTGATCATGGCGCTGAAGCCATTGTACCTACCCTTTTTAATCTCGTCCCCAATAGTGCAAAAGTCATGGCAACCTCTGGATGTGCAGCTATCAGATTCATCATTCGGGTAGGTTCTTCTCTCCTGTCTTTCTACCTCAGTCCTCCCCTCTGGTTTCAGTATACTTAAATAAGTCATTGGTGGTTTGTTTGTTTTTTTTTTTAACCCCAAAGGAAAATCCCTTTTGAATGACTTTTTCTGAAGTAAAAGCAGTACATGGTTATTACAGTTATTATAGAACATTTAAATAATACAGGTTGCCAAGTAAACATGCTTGCCTGCAGAATATAATATACACATACATGTACTTATATGTACGTGTGTGTGTGTGTGTGTGTGTGTGTGTGTGTGTAATTGTGTTACAGATAGTAATGGGCAGATGTAAAACAGAAGAATGTTATAGGCATTGCTATGAAAGGCAGAGTCTTAGTATTTCTTATCTTCCATATCTTGAATGTGCCCCCAAAAAACAGTTAAAAAAATAAATCTTCCCTCTTAAATTCTGGTTCTTCTACAACTAATCACTAAAGCCATTCAATATATACTTTTCCAAACTTCTATGCCCCTATAAACTGTATTTATTACAAAATACAATATTTTACATATATAAATAATATTTTTTAACTTGTTTTTTAAACTTAATGTACTGGGCAGCTTCCCTTGTCCACCCATGTGATTTTTCTTTTTTCTCTTTTTTAAAATTAACATATAATGTATTATTTATCCCAGGGGTACAGGTCTGTGAATCATCAGGCTTACATATTTCCCAGCACTCACCATAGCACATACCCTCCCCAGTGTCCATAACCCAGCTACCCTATCCCTACCCACCCCCAACCCCAGCAACCCTCAGTTTGTTTTGTGAGATTAAGAGTCTCTTATGGTTTGTCTCCCCCCCGATCTCATCTTGTATAATTTTTCTTAATGTCTAGATTGGTTTTCTGTTAAAGGACAGTAACATTAAATCATCCTCATCATTCTTCCCCCTGAAGTTCATGGAGTCGTTTTTCCCCATCCTTTTCCAACATTGTGTATTATCTGTCTCTTAAAGGCCTCATAATTTGATAAATGAAATATTATCTCATATTCTGCTTCACATTTTTTAGATTACTAGACGCATTGGTATTTTTTTCCTTTCAGAATTCTTCTGTGGATTGCCAGTTATTCTCTTCGTAAATTTTTCCTCACTGATTTTGAAGGTCTTTTTCTGTATCATAAGTATATTTCTTCTGTGTCATAGATGTTGTAGGTATGATTTTCTACTAGTTTGTCAGTTCTTCAAATATTGTTTAAGCTATTATTTGTTATATATAGAACTTTTAAATTTTTATGTATTGAGACAATGCTCTTGTTGTGGGTTTTGTTATAGTTAAAATGACCTTCACCATTTCACAGTTACAAGAATATTAATTTGTTTCAAACTTTTATAATATTGCTTTTTACATTTAGATTGAACTAGATTTTGTTTTCTTGTGAAGTATAGGTATCTAATATGATTTGCTCCCAAAATACAAAACCACTTGACTCAATGGCATTTATAATTCAGTCTTTTCTTGCAATGCCAGCATGTTCACATAATAAATTTCCATTAAGCATATGGGTCTGTTTTCCACACTCCTATTCAGTTTATTTGATCAGTTTGTTCTTACAAAAGAAATGAAGTTTCAAGGCACCTGGGTGGCTCAGTGGGTTAAAGCCTCTGCCTTCAGCTCAGGTCGTGATCCCAGGGTCCTGGGATCGAGTCCCACATCAGGCTCTCTGCTCAGCGGGGAGCCTGCTTCCTCCTCTCTCTCTGCCTGCCTCTCTGCCTACTTGTGATCTCTGTCTGTCAAATAAATAAATAAAATCCTTAAAAAACAAAATGAAGTTTCGTTTCAATACTGCTACACCAGAAGGTTTTTTTCAGCAGTGAAATTCAATGCCTATTTAGAAAGCTATGAATCCTTTTCTGTTTTAATATTTTTTTAACTTTCTCTAAATCCAGCATCTCTGTAACTGTGTTTAAAAGTAGTAGGAATTATTGAGATCCTTGTTTTGTCTCTGAGTCTAATGGGAGTACTTTAAATATGATGTTAGGTGTGGGTTTCTATGGATACTCTATAGTAGATTATGGGAATTTCCCTGTAAAATATTTTTGCTAAATTTTGATCAGGAATTGATGTGAAATCTTATCAGCTATCCATTTAATATCTTTAGAAATGATTCTCTTTTTATTTATCCATTGTACATTCATGACCTGAATTTTGCTTGGCCATTGTACATCAGGATACTGCTAGATTCATTTGGCTAATACCTCAGTTAAGATTTTGGCATTCATTTTAATATATGAGCCTTCATAGAATTTCCTGTACTTTTCCTGTTTCACATATTTTCTATTACATTATTCTGTTATTAGGCTTGCTGACCTTGGAAGTTCTTTAGTGACTTTACTAGTATTTTAAACTCTGGGTACTTTTGTATTTCATTTTGAATTGTTACTTGTATTTTCTTAGGATATCCTTTTTATATGGACTTTAAGAATCTTTGGCATGAGGTTGTATACTGTATTCTCCTCAGTGACAAAAAGTCTACCACTGTGATTCAATTACCATTTTGTTGTGTTACAATATTTTTTTACACTTGCCAGAGGCATTATTTATCATTTTTTTAAAATTGTTTGTTTACTTGAGACAGAACAAGTGGTGGGGAGGGGCAGAGGGAGAGGGCAAGAGAGAGAGAGAGAGAGAGAGAGAAAAGCAGCTCCCGGTTGAGCAGGGAGCCCTATGCAGGGCTCAATCCCAGGACCCAGAGATCACCAGCCAGGCCAAAGACAGATGCCCAACTGACTGAGCCACCCAGGCGCCCCGTTTAGGTTTAGTTTTATTGTTTTTCAGGGGTGTTCTTCAGTTTTTTTCTAATCTTTTGGTTTCTTTAGGCTTCTTAATTCCTTTCTTTGACTTGCACTCACTTCCTCCC